>NC_061112.1:7637143-7683763 GCF_002878395.1 Capsicum annuum | reverse complement strand
TATATATATTGTAGTATATATATATATATATATATATATATATATATATATATATATTGTAGTATATGTTTTATTTAAAGTAGTACGTATAGTCGTATATATTAAATGTTATGTATATATGTGTAATTGTATATGTGTATATATTTTTTAAATTCTAATGTAGTATATACTATATATATAGTGTATATATATTGTTTAACATATTTAAAATGTATATAGGTTGGTATATATAGTGTATATTAGGAAAAAACTATTTTTTTTGTATTTTCACTGATTTTGACCGGATTTTTAATCGGGTTTGACCGGGTTTAGGTCGGTTAGACCGGGTTGGGCTAAGTGGGCTGGTTTAGGGTTATTTTTAAAAAATTAATGTTGAACCCGGAACCGGCTCGTCCCACTTAAACAGGCCCAGAATCGGTCCAGCCCACAAATCGGTTAAAATAAGATCATCCACAACCATATTAGCTTTACCTAGGTGATAGTGAAGACTCATATCACAGTTCTTGAGCAACTCAAGACGCCACCTTTGCCTGAGATTCAACTCCTTCTAGCTACATACATACTACAAGCTTTTATGATCTGAATGAATGTCAACTGCACCCCATACAAATAATGATGCCACATCTTAAACGCAAACACCACAGCCACCAACTCTAGGTTATGAGTCGAATAATTCCTTTCATGGACCTTCAGCTGCCTAAAAGCATAAGCAACCACCTTACCATGCTGCATCAAGACACAACCTAGTCCCACACAAGACGCATCACAATAAACCATGAAACCATCGGTACCCTCGGGCAAGGTTAAATCGAAGCAGAAGTCAACTTATCATTTAGCTTCTCAAGACTACCCTCACAAGCATCGGACTACAGAAACTTCACCTTTTTCTGAGTCAGCTTAGTCAACAGAGCATCAATAGAAGAGAAACTCTCCACAAACCTCCTATAATACCCGGCTAAACCCAAGAAGCTCTAAAAGTCAGTTGGAGTCGTGGGTCTAGGCCACTTCTTAATAGCCTCAAATTTATTTAGATCTACCAAGATCCCTTCATGCTAAACAACATGACCCAAAAAGGTCACAATATTCAACCAAAACTTTTACTTAAAAAACTTGGCATACAGTCATTGATCCTTAAGAGTCTGCAACACTACTCGGAGGTGATTGGCATGATCCTTCTTACTTTTAGAATAAAACAAGATATCATCAGTAAACACTATCATGAATAAATCAAAAACTGTCTAAATACTCGATTCATAAGACCCATAAATACAGCCAGAGAACTACTCAATCTAAATGACATAATCAAAAACTCATAATGACTATACCAAGTATGAAAATCAGTCTTAGATATCTTCCTCCGTAATTTTTTACTGATTATAAAATGAGGGAAGATTAATCTTAGTAAAACATCTAGCACTGAAGCTAGTCAAAGAGATCATCAATCCTAGGAAGAGGATACTTATTACTCACCATCACCTCATTCAGCTGCCAATAATCTATGCACATCTAAAGGGACCCATCTTTCTTACACAAGAAAAAAAACAAGCACCCCACATAGAAATATTTAGATGGGTGAAATCCTTATCAAAAAGATCATTTAACTGCTCTTTTAGTTCTTTCAACTTCGCCAGAGTCATTCTATATAGAGGGATAGAGATAGGATAGGTATTCGATAAAAAATCAATCCCAAAATCTATTTCTCTATCGAGAGGAATACCGAAAAGATCCTCAGAAAACACTTCCAGAAACTCATTAAACACAGGGACGGATTGCAAGGTTTGACCCTCAAAACTAGAATCTTTGACCCAGACTAGATGATGAAGAAACCCTTTGGAAATCAATTTTTGGGCTTTAAGATATGAAATAAATCTCTCTTTAGGCACTAAAGAACTTCTCCCATTCAATTACCGATTCACTTGGGAATTGGAAGCTGACCTTACGGGTCCAACAATCTTGAGAAGCATAGAACAAATAGCGCTAATCCATCCCTAGGATAACATCAAAATCCACCATCTCTAGTTTTATCAAATTCATCAAGGTCTCCCTAAGAAATACAAACACTAAACAACCCCTATAGACTTTTCTTACCACAAAAGAATCTCCCACTGGTGTAGACACAGAAAAAGGCTCATAAATACATTCGGGACCAAAACTAAAGTGCACATCCACATAAGGATTCACATAAGAAAAGATAGATCCCAGATCAACCAAATAGTATACATCATAAGAGAAGAGTTTTAACATACTAGTAACAACATCAGAAGATGCCTTGGATACCTGGCGGTTAGCAAGAGCATAGAGACCAGTACTAAAAATAGAGGTAGCACCCTTTGGTGTAGGAGATGAAGAAGTGTTAACGGGAACTTATTAGCCCCTTTAGCTACTCTACCCGTGGGATAGTTCCTCTATACATGCCCAAGCTGACTGCAACTGAAATACTGATTCTGCATGTCGTCATAATAACTATGGTGAAGCAAACCAAATAATCGATAAGGAGGATAGGGTGGGGCTGACTGAGCTCCACTAGCATAAGACTAGGGCACCCTATGCCTTAGGACCACACTGTTATCTTGAAAATGGCGATCACCAAACAACTTGGGATAAGGAGCGCTAGCCGTCGAGTATGAATTAGAACTCTCCCAATTCTTCTTCTTAGACCACTATATACCATTTCTACCATTATTCTGTTGTCCTCAACCCTACTCTAAATATTTGAACTTCATACTTTGCCTCTCTCCTATTTTTGCCTACTTTTTTTCTCATCCTCAACATGTTGCATGTACACCACAAGTCTAGAGATATCTATATCATTATTCAACATAGTGGCCTTCCACTCAAAAACCAAATCTCTCGACAAGATTGAAGCAAACTTTCTCATCCTAGCCCTCATGCTAGATACTAACTCTGGAGCATAGTGAGAGAACAGATGAAATTTCAAAGCATACTCTTTCACACATATCCTCCCCTACCTCAGAGTTACAAACTCTTCTATCTTAGCTTTCTAATACTCTTAAGGAAATAAAAGATCAAGGAAGACACCAAAAAACTTATCCCATAATGTGGACTTCGCATCATCACCCCTTGACTACTCATATTCCTCATACCACTGATAAGATATATTCTTTAATTAATATGCAGCAAACTCTACACCATCAGAACTAGTAGCATGCATAACCCAAAATATCTTCTCCGTCTCATCCACAAAACCTTGAAGATCCTCCTCAACCTTAAAACCAGTAAAAGTCAGGGGATTTAACCTCATAAATTGCCCAACTTGACTGACCTCAGAAAAAGAAGCAACAGTACCCACACGATCAAGCTAGCAAGACTGATATATCGCCGACTAAGTCAACAGATGAATAGAATGGTGAAACTCCATGTAAGAGATGTCTTCTTATGGTGACTGAGCATGAGTGTAACCAACTGGAGAAGGATCAGTAAGGACCAGTGGAACCCAGGTGGAGCAGTACAATCAGAAGCAGGGGGCCTAGATAGGGTTTGCACTTCATAAAAAGGGCGATTTCCCTCTGAATTCCTCTCGGGTGGGGCAGAAGTGCTAGAAGAGTTTCCACAAATATCACATCTTTAGGGAGGCATGATCTGAAATGTGAGCAAAATAGGACTCAGAGGAATTTCAAGACACCAAACTCTATAGCCCAGAATAAAACACAAGAAAGACAAATATTCCTAAATATCTTGCAGCCTCCTCCTTATAAGTGTGGCACTTTATATAGCCATAAAAAGGAATCTAGTCGACATGGTTTTATGGATACCCAACGATCCTGAACCTAGGCTTAGATACCAAGCTGGTCACGACCTAAACTAGGGTCTACTCGTGATAGGTATATCAATTTTGCCAAGGACCGAAGACCACTCTCATTAACCTAGCCAAATAAAACACAATACAGCTAGCAGTATGAACATTTAACAAGATAGATAAATCAATAACAAGAGGGATCTAAGAATCCATAACACAACCCACCCACGATTTTTCCACAAAAGCCTCTAAGAAACCAAAGATCAACCTAAGTCGAGACATGCCCCCGACCAAAACCAAAAACCCACTAAAATTGTCTAAGCCATAAGTAAAGACAAAACCATGAAATGAGGGCCTTCCGAAGAATGGAAGCTCACCACTTTAAAGCTAACTCATGGATAATCCAGAAATCACCTACCACTATGCAAGGAAATATAAGCATCTTTAAACTCTGCATTATTTAGGGATACAACATCCAGGGATAGTTAGAGGGGTGAGTTCTAGTATATAACTCAGGGAAGGGATAAAATAATGTCATGATCAATCAGTCCAAAAATCATTTAAAAACATATGCACACAATCATACACATATATGTTTATAATATGTCGGAATAGGGGTCAAGGTTCATTATGAGAATTAAAATATTAGCCTGGACTGTGTAGTTTCAACCATCATAAAAGGCACCCACTGGATATATGGGTCTGACTCCCCACACTGGAAGGGCCCAGTGCGTGTTAGGTACATGAACTAGAAGTATCAAGGAAGGATCAAGAATCCACTACCCTTCTCCAATCCATAATACATATATATAAGATGCGACCCAAGTACACAGTCATTAAGATCAACCCCCATGCTGGAAAATGCAGGTTTCCACTATCGGTTCCTCGAGACCTCCACCTTCACGACCCGCTACACAACCCCTTTTAAGCTCGATTATAACATTTACACATTTTTGGTTCATTAAACCAAAGACCATTCATTAAGGCACATATTATTGATATCATCATACCAATTACACTTGCAAGCTAATATCATTATTCTATTTATATTGACCATCAACTTTAGGGAATCTACGACCTCTATGGTCCAAGTATACATTAACGTGGGAGAATCAATGACCTCCATGGTCCAATTATTCATTAACTTTGGGGGATCGACGACCCCCAAGGTTCAATTTAAAATCAACTCATGGCCATAAAAGACTTTTAAAGTTGTTTCTATCCCATTAGCCTTTTATGCAATGCAATAAGTTTAATTTGGTTTCAATATGCATTTACCCATATTTCTGAGCCAATTTCATAAGGTTGGGTTGAGGTCATTACAAATTCAATTATCAAAATCCATAAAGTTGGGGGAAATCCACGACCCCTATAAGTTTATCAAATCAATTTGGGGGAATCCACGACCCCTATAAGTTTATCAAATCAATTTGGGGGAATCCACGACCTCTATTCACATTTACCATATCCATGCATCCAATTAGTTCAAAATCCATCAATTCAAAACATAGATGATTAACAAAAGCCATAGGAAAATTAATTCAATCATTAGTACCCAAAATCCCTCAACCCAATTTCCAAATTAACAATTAAATCATATGGATAGTAATATTAAACACGTGACTTTAATAAAAACAAGTTTTAAGAAAGAGATACATACATGAGATATCAAGAGTTATGGAGAGGACAACTAATTTGAGCCCTTGATAACTAATCCTTGAAACCCTAGCTCTATTCTTGTCTTTGGAGTTTGAGACAATAGAAAAGTGTAATTGACTGGGTAATGAGGAGTTATGGGGTCTCTTAGGGTGTTTTATTTCGTAGGTCATAAATGGGTAAAGAGGAAAATGACCAAAGTACCCTTACTTAAAAGTGCAGGAAAATTCTGCCCCATCATTATGGGTCATGTCACAACTGGGTATGAGTCATTGCCTAGACTCGTAGTCCAGGCAGTGACTCAGGGAATCCTTCATTGGTTTAGTCATGAGTCACACCCTACGACTCATGACTAGACCTTATGATTCACAGAGTTCTAATCGTACTTATGATAGAAATATTGGCAACTCTACTAATTTAGTCACGAGTCCCTTTCTACAACTCGTGACACACCTCACGACTCATGAGGTGTCATTCGTAGCCGGGGCAGTGAGCTCAAAACTCAAAAATTTCAAAGGAAAAAATCTGGGGTATTACATGATGCCTACCAGTACGTGTGTTTATACTGAAACTACTCTTTTACATTTCTTTTTGGAGTGTAGACTAGATGCATGTTAATTTGCAATTACTATATGGATGATGATATTTAGTACTAACATATGCACACTTATTTCATGACAGATATTAGAGTCTTTCTGTTATTTATTTTATCATCAGTCTATCTTATAATAGGTAGCTCTTGTATATGTCGAACCAAGTCTCGGAGTAGTGATGGACAGTTGTAAAAAGTTTTTTAAAAAGGTTTATTTATTGGTATCTAATTTACTTTGTTATATTTAATCTAGTATTTCCTTAAAAACAGAAGCCTATTGCATATTTTTAGTTGGGTAATAAGGGATCTCCTAGCTACGTAGGATAGCGTAGGTGCCCAACAGTCTGTTAGTTTGAATCGTGACAATTAACCACAATCAAAAATTTTAATGTGGCCTTTAATTTTGTCAAACAACCCTCAGAAGTATACATAACCATAACTTCTCATTGAAATGCTACAACATCAGTATCTTCTTTATATCATAAAATATCATTTTTAGATTATTGAAAAATATGTTCCATGAACATTATATACATGAAAAAGACCACGAGATGAAGACTTGACAATATGAACAATAAAAATATAATTGGAGGCTTGAAACATTTGTGAAATGCTTTCCTAAAAAGCATATTTTCTCCCTCTCCTCTACTAGAGTGCTTTGGAATTGTAGGTAAATAGTTTTAGTGGATTATGACAAGCCTATGAAATTCTATACTAAGAAAATAGTGAAAAAAATCTTATGAAAAGCAGGAACTATGAAACTTGATATTGGGGAAGAATTATTAGATCAAAGACGTTAATTAGAAGTCTAATTAAACAAGAGTTTTGATAATTATCAAAATGCTGTTAGGAATTTTTGCGGGAAAGGGAGTTGCCAGTTGGGGAGTATCAATTTTACTTGAATTAAATGAGTACAAATCCTTATGTATATATTTTTGAATTATCTCTAATTTGTTGCTTATGGTATGTAAATTTTTTTTTATTTAAATGATTGGACAATTAGTTAAAGCATTATAAGATAACTTGTTTGAGAATACACCCCCAATTCCCATCCTATATAATAACTTATCCTACTCAAATAAAACAATTGATCCTATCACAAAGAATGAAAACCAACCATTCAAGGGATCAAGTACAAATCAAAAAAATTATGATTTCGACAAACAAAGAAATGAAAAAGGATGTCTGAAAAATAATCCAGAAAGGGTAAATTATAACCCTAATGTAAGTTGCACATATTATGAAAAACATGACAAGTTAAGCTTGATTGCTTTAGAAGAATATCAGTTTTCAAATATTTTGAGTTTATAAAATAGGATCAAGTCACAGCTACTGGAGTGTTTGTGAAAGAAGAAACTCAGGTCCCAATCATTACTCAAGGAGATGCAAGGAGCAGCAATAACTATCAGCACATGAGCAAGGAGTAGTATGAAAGCCTAGTTTAATAGGTGATAAGAGATGCAAAATGAAGCAAGGAGGATCATCCAGTAGAGGAATCAATCCAAGTGCAATTATTAGTACAATTCTAAAATACACAACAAAATGTTTTTCAGTTTTTAACACCAGCACTTGGATCAGTGATTCAGTTGCTTCAGAACATATGTACTTTGCTTCTAAATCTTTTATATCCTTAGATCCATTTTTTGTACCAATTGATATCTCACTGTCCAATTCTTGTATGATCATTGTTACTCATGCAGGGGTTGTTTCTATTCTACCTAGGCTAGCTTTGTTAAATGTCCTCCAAGTTCCTAGTTTCAAATATAACTTAATTTTTGTTCATAAGTTATGTACTCAGTATCAATGTGATATCATTTTTACTCTTAATGGTTGCATGTTACAAGATCCTTTAATAAAAGAACACTCAAGCTTTTGACAAAGTAGGAGAAGGTTTATATTAATTGCGACTAGCTAGTCTTAAATATAAGTGCTATTTTAACCATCAGAATAAAGTTTTTTTAAAGAAGGAGCCAATTTCATTCCTAAGAATAGTTTAATTTCTTTTCTAGTCTTTGCAAGTGTCATTTCTAAAATAAATTTATTACATGCAAGGTTGGGGTATGTATCCTATTCAGTAATGAAGAATATTAATTTTATACATTTTTTTTCAAATTCTGAACATGTTTATAATATTTGTCCTAAATCTAGATAGACTATATTGCCTTTTTCCATTAACCAAATACACTCTAAAAGGTGTTTGATTTAACTCAAATTGATATTTGGGGACCATATAAAGCTTGCACTTCCTTTTTCCATCAACCAAATACACTTTAAAAGGTGTTTGATTTAACTCATATTAATATTTGGGGACTATATAAAGCTTGCACTTACAATGGATATTGATAATTCCTCACCATAGTGGATAACTATAATAGTACCTATACTTTCTTGTTATGTACCAAGAGAAATGTATTCCCTATTCTCAAAGATTTTTTTAACCATGATTGAAAGGTAATTCAATATAAAGGTCAAGTGTATTAGGTCTGATAATGTACTAGAATCGGAAAAGAGGATCTTTTTATTAAGTCTCAATGAATTCTACATCAAACCTCTTGTATAGAAACTTCCCAACATAATGGGATAGTGAAAAGAAATCATAGACACCTCTTTGGGATTACAAGAGGACATGTGTTTCAATCCAAATTACCTATTTGCAATTAGGTGAAGTATATTTTGACATCCACTAATTTGATTAACATACTTCCTTCAAGAGTTCGTAAAGTAAAACCCTCCTTATAAAATACTATTTGAAAGAAAAAACAAAATATGATAACCTTGGGAGTTTTGGGATGTTTATGCTATGCTTCCACACTATCTCAAGACAGGGGAAAATTTGAACCTAGGGCAATATCTTATGTATTTTGAGATATCCTCAAAGACAAAAAAGGCTATAAACTTCTAGAACTAGCAAGTAAAAGATTCTTTATCTCAATGGATGTAATTTCCATGGGACTCATTTCCTTTATCTTCTAAATCATAAAATAAACCTTCATTCTTACCTATTTTTTTCTCCACCTACATCAAATTTTTCCTACTTAAAAGAATTTTCTTCAATTTCTTTATTCCCAATTTCATCTAGTCCTACAACTTCTAAGACAAATTCTATGTCATTTTATATGACTGGAAACTAATATTCTCATCCTTCTATCATTTCTAATCTTTCCTTCATTCCCTCTCTTCTTTTCCAACACCTCTAAGAAAATTTAATAGGATTGTTCATAAACTAACTATCTAAAAGACTACATCTGCATTAGAATAGTTTAACTGATCTTACAAGTGTCCATTTTATCTACCCCTCCTACTTTACTGCCGTCTCTTTTGCTTTCCTTTAGCTACACGATTAATATGGTTTTGTCTTTACTGTTGTGATTGAAGAACTTAAGTCTTATGTTCAAGCCTCGGTTTTCCCAGAATGGATACATGCTATGAAGGATATGCTACATACTTTGGAGTTTAACCACACTTGGGATCTGGTTCCACTTTCACCAGGAAGAAACTTCTTCCATAAAAGTAGATTTATAAAATCAAGAATAAATCAATTGAGAGAGTAAAGGCTAGATTGGTTGTAAGAGGGTATATTCAATAAGAAGGAATTGACTATACTAAGACATTCTCACTAGTGGTGAAAGTAATCATAATAAGATGTCTTTTCTCTATTGCTACCAAGAAGCGGTGGGCAGAATTATCAACTAGATGTTAACAATGTTATTCTACATAAAGACCTATAGGAGGAAGTGTACATGAAGATTCCTACATGAATGCATTCTAGTGCTCCTAAATAGTCTACCTTATTAGAAATCTCTATATGCCTTGAAATAAGCCTTTAGTCAATGATATTCTAAGCTGGCAGGAGCCTTAATCTACACAGGATACACTAGTCCTGTGGATGATTATTCTTTATTCTATAAAAGAACATAAGGATCTAGTTTCTATCATAGTTGTCTATGTAGATGACATCTTAATTACAGATGATTATCATACAAAGATCCATGATATTAGTAAATTTCTTCATAGTGAATTCAAAGTCAAGGACTCGGGTAATATCTAGTATTTCCTAGGATAAAAAATTCTAATGGAAAGTCAAGGCTTTATTATAAATAAAAAAAAAAAGTTCACCTTAGATAATTTGCAGGAGTTTGATTGCTAAGGTGCTAAGATGTCTTCCCCACTTAATCCCTATTTTATGCTACGTGCAAGTAGTGGCCTTTTATTGGATACTCATACTATTTACAAACATTTAGTTGGTAAATTGAATGACTTAACCTACACTAACCTGATTTTTGCTTTACAGAATTGACTTTAAGACCATACACGCAACAACCTCAATAATCACATCAATTAACAACTATGAGAGTTTTGAGATATCTTATCCAGGACAAGGGATTGTCCTTTCTTCCAGTCCTTCATATGATTTACTTGCCTTTTATGATGTAGAATAAGCCTCTTAAATTGATTCTCATAGATCTATCAATGATTACTTCATTAAACTTGGAGGAGCACTCATTTCCTGGAAATTGAAGAAAAATGTATTAGTTTCATCACCTTCAGCTGAAGCGGAATATAGATCTATGTGAAAGGTCACAACTGAACTTACCTGGTTGGTTCATATTCTTGATGATCTCTCAGCTCTTCCGGTGCTACCTATACTAGTATATTTGATAGTCAGGAGGCTATCTTCATCACCAAAAGTATAGTGTTTCGCAAAAGAATAAAACACACTTCATTGGATTGTTATTTTTTGCGGTAAAAGTTCATCTATGGATATATCACTCTCTCTTTTATTCCATTAAAGAAATCGCCTACAGATCTATTCACGAAGTCTTTATCTGGGATTCTCAGACTTGCTTGCTAAATAAATTGGGGATTGTTTTTTCACCCTCCAATTTGAGAGAAAGTATTGACATTTACACATCTTCTTCTTCCATGAATGAATGAAGCAATAAAGATTAAGCAAAGGGAGAAGGTGAAGACAAGAAGAATAGTCTTTTAGACAAAAGAGGTCAAAGTTCGATAAAGTCTATATTTATTAAGACTTTATCTCTCAGTGACGTAGATTACAACCCTTATTTAAATTACCAGATAAATAATCTTGGCCATCTGATCAAGGGACAGTTGAAAGAAACAAGAAACTCAAGGAAGTGTCACTCATGTGACATATATGTGAGGAAAATGTTTCTGTAATACATCGTACAAATAACAAAGTGACAAATGGATAAATAGTTTATTTTTCTTTTACTTATTTTTCATGCAAATACTTGTACATATACGGAGGTTGGATATGGAATATATCAGCAGAAAAATTCTTAAAGCTTTTCTTTTCTTCAATTCTTTCACTTGTACAGATATAGTTCAGATTATTCAATTAAATACAAAGTTTTTTTTTCCTTTTCTGCAATTTCTCTTTCAACTAATGTCTCAGATAACCTGATTTGTTATTATCTTCCTCAAGAAATCCTCTCCTGGATTAACTCTTTTTCAGTCAAATCACTTCTTTTGCATCAATTGACGTAGAGAAATTATTGATAAAATATTACAATTACAATTACAATTAAAAATAAAAATGAAGAAAATAAAATAATCTTCTTCTTGGCTGATGCATAGATATCTTGCACTTCTTAAAGAGATTCAAGTCACTTCAGCAAACGTTTTTGTGTTTTTAACAATAATCTTCTTGACTTGTACTCTTTAGGATACGACAACCTAATCACAAAATATAACTCCACAAACTCTGGACAAATTTGAGTTCAAAGCTCCACAAGAAAGAATACCTCCTTGCAACTAAATAAACTCTCATTTTTCTAACTTTTATGCACTCTATATTTTCTTGTACTTAAAAAAATAATGCAAGGTTAGCACTATTTATAGGTTAGGAATTCTACTTTGTATTCAATAGGAAGAATGTGGGGCAGTAATGATAGTCGATGAATGACCTAAAAGTTCTAAAGAGTTACAATAAAAAAAATGAGGTACAATAATCCACGAACAAAGAATTAATATTTATAGGAGTTACAAGGAAAATTATAGCCATTACCTAATGTGAATCAAAAGGCATAAATATGTCACTCACGATACTTATAACAATTAGATATATATTAGAGAAAAGACATCATTTCCTCCTGAACTTGTCCGCTCAACTCACTTTAGCACTGTAACTTAACTTATAATTATTTACCCCCCTTAACAACTTTCAAGTAATTAAATACAACCTCAAAATCACAATCTCAGTCTCACAATGGAGAGTGAACTACACACGCACCATGTCATTGCCACATCAGCGCCATGTCATTGCCATGTCATTACCACGTAAGAAATTATATTTTTTTTTAAAGTAATCCCACACATATGCTATTTTTATGTATTTTTTTAAAAAAATATAAAATATATATATACTATTTTTATATATAAAAAATATTTATTTTTCAATATATATATATATATATATATATATATTTATACCCCACCCCGAATTTCCTTCTTCAGACCCTCCCTTAGCTTCTAGCACCCCCTGCCCCCCGCCCCACCCCTCTTCCAAATCTCTAATTTCAGTCGAAAAACGTCATTTTTACTGACCAAATTCAACCCTCAAAAAAAATTATAAATTAGTGATAAAAAATTCAATTCATTTGATAAATCGGATCAAACCAACACCAAATTCTCTAAATCAACGATCAAACACCTAAGTCACGTCGATTTTTTAACATGATATATGAACAACACAGCCAAAATTGAAAGAATTTTCAAGTAGGAAGCAATCTTCATCAGCTATATCTCACTTTATTTTGCCTATATAAACATTGGTAAAATAATTTATTTTTCCCTCTAATATTCCGGTAAAACTCACCGAAAACGATTAAAACATATCCACAAAAGAATATACGCACCACCGCCACCATTAACACTGCCACCACCATTCACCACCGCTAATAATAACTTTTCTTCAATTTTAATTTCAAATTTTCAAATCCACAAAGATAATTTTTATTTTTTCAAATCCAATTTCATTCTTTTATCTCCAAGAACTTCATTTATTGTTTCTGCATCATAGTTTTTAGTTAATGATGATACTTTTGCGTATTTTGTCTTTTTTATCAAGTATACTTTGATTTTTTGAATTTATAATTTCAGATTGTGCTGGAAAAAAAAAGAAGTCAAGGGATTGAAGAAGAAAAATTAGAGGTGGGCTGAAGGATTTGGTAATTGGAGGGGAAGAAATTAGGGTATGGGGGAGGGAGGGGGCTGGTGGTGGTGGAATTGATAGTTGAAGGAGAAGCGGGGTGGGGGGTGGCGGATTTGGGGAGGAGAATTTAGGATGGGGGTGGGATGGGGGTGGGGTTTTGAAGAAGAAGAAGAGGGGAAAATGTTAATTTTGTTTTCTTTTTCTATTAATAGGTTTTTTTAAAAAATAAAAAGACTCACGCGTTTTTTTTCTTTTCTTTTTTTTAAATGTCACGTCAGCATTAGGGGTAATATTAATTCACTTTAAAGATGTTAAGGGGTGTAAATAAACGAAAGTTTAGTTGAAGTGCTAAAGTGAGTTGAGCGGACAAGTTCAGAGGTGAAAAGATGTCTTTTCTCTATATATTATTTTTTAAATTTTACTTTATATATCCTTCAAAAGTAGATAGCTGGAAGCAGGCATGATAACTCAATTGCCTTCTTATCGCGCTTCTAATTAGTAATCGTAATAATGCCGCAAAATGACCAAGGAGAATGCATCATTAAGAGCAACTAATTATCACATTCTATACACCACTAACACGAGAAATAAAATGCCTCATAAAGACATTGCATGCGGCAATAAAACAACCAAATCCTTTGGCCTTAATGTTGCTACAAACTACCAAGATAATGAGGCACAAATATTATATTATTTTATATTAAAACTAGAGAAATAGACCGCGCGAAAATCATATTAATAATTTTAAATTATTTAGAAATAAAATAAATGAAAATTTAGTGGTACATTCATATACTAACTATTTTTTGTATATAATTTATTAAATCATTAGATATTGATATTAAATGAACATTATTTTTTATTGACATATATTAAAAAAGAGATAAAATAATGAGAGTATGTGTAAGTGAAGAGTCAATTCCACTTTATCCCCATAACATTTAAGAGTTTGAAAATATATTTTCTTTACATAGAATATGTTCTTGATATGATTTTGACGTTTGAAAAATATTTATAATTAATCTCGATTGAGATATATTTTTGAAGATGTAATAATAAGTTAAGCTTTAGACTTTGTATTTGTGAACAAATCTAATGAATTTATTTTCTTTCAATTCGGTTCTTAGAAGGTTACTAAATGAATGGTGAAAATTTATTTATCTTTTAACAAAAGATGATGATGATACTCAAGTTTAGCTAATTTTCTTATTTCAAATTTTTTTAAAAATGATATATGTATAACAAAAGTGTTAGATAAGGGGTTATCGTTTGCTTTCATTATGTAGAGAAAAATCGTTTGGATTGACTTGTATGTGAATAACTAAAAATTGCAACAATATGTCAATTAAAATTGCCCAAAATAGTTTCATTAAATCTTAGCTAATGAAATAGTTACGATACTAAGCACTCATATATTGTTTGCATTGTGAACTTCAAAAGATAATTTATTTTTCATTGTATTCAAAGTCATAACATATTATCATCCATTTTCTCATAATTTTGAACTTTTTCCTCATTTACTAATCTAAAATCTTTTTAAAAATCTCTTTCTTTATTATTCGCTTTTATTACATTTATTTATTTCTTTAAAGAGACTGTGAAACGGCTAAATACGTAATGTTGCAATTAATTTTTTCAATTAATCATTCTTCACCTCACGTGCAATCGATTTTTCTATGATACTTGATCACTGGTAATTAATTGGTCAATCCTTTTCTCTTCTTAATCATATTTTGTTTTATATATATGTCTTTTACTTCTTTTCTTTTTTGAATTCTCATGTAAGTTATTTTTTTTCTTAAATGTCAAACAATAATGGGTGAAGCTGTGAAAATTTAAGATATATATATATATATATAACAGTATGAGTGAATTTTTTTTACTTAAATAGGAATAATATTTATGTGAGCTTAAGATGTCATAAAATTATTTATTAAATAAATAAAGTTATAAAAGTGAATGCTTTGAAAATTATGGATATTACTAATATTAATTAAGAGTATATGTTATTAAGATGAAAAAATTGAGTTATATAGATGGTTTTTTAATGAAAAATAATTAAGAAAAATGAGAGAGAGAAATCATACAAGAAGAAAAAAAAAGATAAATAAGAATAAAGGCTATAGAGAGGTGTCATATCACCTTGTATGTGTCGCTTTTTTATATAGATATATAAATTAATCAAAAAATATATATTTTGATGTATGTGATTATTTTTCTTTACAAAAATTAAATTATTAAAAAAGTATATTTTGACGTGTGTGATTATTTTCTTTAAAAATAAAATGTAAATTCTAATCTTAAGGAAAACAAATTAAGCCAACAAATATTACCTCCATAGATCATCATGTTACTCCTCAATAAAACATGTTTCCTACATAACAACAACGACATAAAGCATTGATAATCCTCATAAGTAAATTAACATCTAATTTGACGTGTGTAATCATTTTTCTTTGAAATAAAATATAAATTTCAATATTAAGAAAAAACAACAACAAAACTTTACCTACATAGCTCCTCATATTACTCCTTAATAAAAACTTGCTTCCTGCATAACAACAACATATGAAGAAATAATAAATTTATTAACATCTAATTTAACAAGTACATGTCATTTCAATGTAAGAAATTGATCAATATTTTCTGAAAGTTCTACATATGAAAAAAAAAAGATAGAAATAATGATCCGTGCATGTTTTAGATCTACCAATGAACGTGCTTAATTTAAAAAAAAAAAAGTATCAACACTATCTACAGATATCCATTGTAAAACTCATATTTTTAGACAAAGTAGTCTCATGAATTGGGATATATCATGAAATTAATTATCACATCACATATGTGGAATAACTTAAAAAATTAAAAAATAACAAAAATAACAAAATAAGCAATTGATTAAGTCCAAAATAAGATTAAGATTATAATATTAAGAATACAAAGAAAGGATAATGAAAATTAGGAGAGGAGGAAATCATAGAAAATTTTCTTTTTGAGAGTTTCTCAATACAATTGAATTAACATATACAGAAATTCATGTGCTTTTTTCTTTTTCATGTTTGAGAGTAACTTTTAGGAGCTCGAAGCTCACAAATCAGAGTGTATGAGCAAAAAGAAGTCCTGGTGTGTATGTATATGTGCAAGGAAGAATGCAAAAGGGTTAGAAACATTTTGTAGCATTTATTGAATTTAATTTGATGTAATTGTAGATGTAATTGTATAGCTATTAGCTTATAATTTAATATCATTGAATGATAGTATTTTATAAATTTCTAAAGGAGGAGAAATTTAAAAAAGAAAAAAAAAGCTCAAAAAACCCACAAAAAAGATAAATAGGATTCCTTGACTCTTAGGCATGCCACGTAGGATTGGCTATTGATCTCTTATATATATATATATATATATATATATATATATATATATATATATATATATTGATTGATTGATACTATAAAACCAACATTTACTCTATATAATAAGAAGGAATATGAGAGGAGCTTAGGGTCATTTTTCAAAAATAACAACTAAGTTCCTCAAAGTCCCACTTATTATTATTTAAAGACTTTTCTAAAATTACTTAAATTTATTTAAAATTTACGTAAAAAAAATACTATACATTACAATACTTAATTTTTAAAATATTTAAAAGGCATGATAAAATAAATTAATTGCTTCTCAAAATTCTTGCGGTGTTGTAGAAATTGGAATAATTATTTGAAAATGATATAAAAAGTACTATAAATATTACAATTGACAACTTAAAATATTTTTTAAAAACATATAAAAATGAGAATGAGAGGAGCTTAGGATCAACTTTCAAAATTATAAGTAAGCTCTTCCAAGTTCCACTTATTTCTATTTAGAGAGCTTAAGATCAGTTTGCAAATGACCATTTCACCCTTTTACTTCTCCAAAATTACTTATATTTATTTGAGATTTATGTAAAAAAATATTATGAATCACAATAATCAATTCTAAATTATTTAAAAAGCATAATTAAAAAATTGATTGATTCTCAAAATTTTATCAGTGTCGCATAAATTGGAAAAATTATTTGAAAATAATGTAAAACATGCTATCAATTTTATACTATACTCTATAATAGAAGAATAAATGGAGAAGAGCTCAGGGTCGACATGTGTGCTTGTGTTACCTGCTTCAGCTGCTTCGGTCGTGATGTTACTATATCACCCCTAATTAATTATTGTAATTTATTTAAGTATTAGAAAATTAATAATATTTAATAAAAAATAAAGATTTATGGCATGTCTGCTTCAGCTGTTTCAATCGTAATTTTACTATATCACCTTTAATTAATTATTATAAGTCATATAAGTATTAAAAAATTAATATTATTTAATAAAAAAGATAAAATAGATATAAAATGATAAATTTACTATTGATATTTTAAATTAATTTGATGTCTTATATGAGACCCACTTAAATTTTTTTCACAAGCATTTTTTATAGTAATTTTGGTATATCACTTCTAATTAGTAATTATAAGTCATTTAAGACATGTCTATTTCACTGCTACAATCGTGATTTTACTATATCACCTATAATTAATTATTCTGGTCATCTAAGCATTGTACCACTTAAATTAGAATAAAAGAAAAAGTATTCTAAATCATAATAACTAAAAATTTAAATTATTTTTATAAATATTGTTGACTGTCAATTCTTCACAAGTTTGAACAAGGAGAGTAACATATATTATTTGAAAATTACATAAAAATTATAAATTACAATAGTTAACAGCTTAAAATATTTAAAATATTTAATATGTTGTATATTTCAAAAAATGCGTAAAAAAATTCTATAAATCATAATAATTAACAACGTAAAAATTTAAAGGTCAACATGTCTGCTTTGACATAACTTCATTGGTCCTTTTATTTCCTACCGTTTTTTTCCTTCATTTTAATTTATTTGTCTTTTTTTTAATTTATCATATATTTCAAAAAAATATATGTTAAAAATAGTATAAATCACAATAATTAACAACTTAAAAAATTAAGAAATATAAAATATTTAGCTGATTTTCGAAATTATATTAATGTCACTTAAATTGGTATTTAATATACCCAATTTGTAAATGAAGTGCATTAAATTTGTCCTGAAGTGAAGTACATGTGTTTGCTAATATAAAGCAAAAATTATCCTTTGGAAAAATATATAAACCCCACAATACCCTTTTTTGGGTAAAGTAGATGATATATATATACTAAATATTAAGTAGAGTTACATAAAGTAGGAGTAGCAGGAATAGCAGAAGCATTCCTTAAAAAAATTGACGAAGAGACATGGCCGAAAGCAGATGCTAAAGACTTAAAGTTATTGACACTAGGATTACTTATTACAGACTTGTTGCCCAGACAAACTAGATGATGGCAGACAAGCCAAGACACTAATATACTAGTACTAGCTCCATCTCGGTCTTGTTGCAGCAAAGCTTTCATAGTTAGAGGTGGAGAGACCAAAAAGGGTTAAGCTTGGATATGTAGTAGCTGAGATCCAGCTTTGACAAGGCTATCTGCAATAGTGTTAGCAAGACAAAAATTATGCCGTACCACTAGATTCCCCAAGTTCCTTAATATTATCCTACAAGAAGAGACGACATTAGTATAAGGAGAAACTTGTTGATGAAGAAGTTGGATAAGATCTGTACAATCCGACTCTATTTCAAAAGGGTTACACGCAAAAGAAGTGGTCATATGTAGGCCTTATTGAAGAGCTTCTAACTCGACTAACGTGGATGAGTTACCCATGTTTTTATTGAAGAACCCAACAATCCATTGGCCTTCGGTGTCATGAATGATACCTCTGATGCCACTGCAGTTGGAAGTACTTGAGAAAGAACCATCCACTTCAACTTGTATGAGCCTCGCTTGGGCGGAACCCACTTAATATTGACAGTAACAGTGTTGGTTAGGTTGCTAGGTAAGCGAGAATAATGACGAAATTCCTCAACCTTGTGAAGCACCAAATCTATTGACAGAAAATTAACATTTTTATGAAAAACATTCTGATTACGGTTTAGCCAAAGGTTTCATAAAGCAAAAGGTAAAAAGTTAAGCCAATCCAAAGGATGGTCGAGGAAAGGTGGATGGAATTTTTTTAGCACTTAAAGCCAATGTATATTGGAAGTGTCAAAATTAGAGTGATATTGATGATAGTGACAATCTTGATGCTAGTGACGATATCGATTGTGACCTTGATACGAAGCTGAAGCTGCTAACTGGATAAATGGGATAACTATGTATATGATGTTGGAAAAATATCCGACCAGAACTTATGAGCTATGAAACAATGGAAGAAGAAGTGTATAGCAAATTCAGGTTTAGAATTACAAATGTTGTAGAGAGGAGAAGGAGAGACACCTATATGGTGGAGGTAGGCCGACGTAAGGAGTCTTCCATAGAAGCACAACTAAAGGAAAATTTTTATTTATTCTAAGGTGTGAAGGTTCTAGATCCATTGAAAATCATAAGTATTACTGTGTTGGTTTATAAGAGAAAGGTACACTGATTTGGTAGAAAAAAGACCATTAGGATTGATGGCGCAATAGGGTTTATCATGAGCACCCAATATGTTGAATCTTCTCCCACTCCTAAGAGTGTCTGTTCCATATGTCAGATAAACGAAGTTTATCTTTATTCCAGAGAAGGGGGCCTAAGAGGACATGGCGTGGGGGGATATCAGAAATCCATCGATAAGACTAAACGTTAATGAAGGCACCCGAAGTCGAAGCCCAAGCAGTAGATTTATTACAAATAGCACCTCCAAGGAATATATTATTCTAGATGAAGGAGTGAGAGGTGGTGTGGTGCCGATTATTATATTTGAAGGCTAGCATTCGAGCCCACAGGGTGGAGGGTTGAGTAAACATACGCCAAGAAAGACTTGTGAGAATTTCTTTATTTTTGTTTTCACAATCACGAAGCCCCAAGCCTCCATTTTCTTTTGGCATAGTAATTTGTCCCCAGCTGACATAGCGAATTTTGCATTTAATGGTTATGGACCCCCACAGGAAGTCCCGTTGGATTTGGTCAATGGAATGGTAGATTTCTTGTGGAAACTTGAAGTACTGCATTGGGTAAGCCGAGATAGCATTGAGAGTAGATTTAGCTAGAACTAAACGTCCCAATTGGGAGAGGAAATTGGTTTTCCAGGAAGTAAGCTTTTTATGCATGTTATCTAATATGAATTGGAATTCTTTGAATTTAGGTTTGTTATTGAGGATAGGGAAGCCTAAATATTTACCAAAACTATCCACAAGAGAAATGTGCATAAGGCTTCAAATAAGGTCCTTAACGGACGAAGGATATTTTTGGAGTATAAGGCTTTGGATTTAGAAGCGTTAATGTTTTGGCCTGAAATGGAGCAGAAAGACTTAACGCAATTAGCAATCATGTGAACAGATTTGGGATTATCCTTAGAGATAAGCGTCAAATTCTCAGCAAAGAAAAGATTTGACAACTAAGGGCCCGTAGGGGTAAGAGTTATTGGATCCCATGTCAGGAGATCGACTTGATGTTTTATATAAGTGGAAAGCATCTCCATACATAGGATAAAAATACACGGGGACATGGGATCCCCTTGGCGGATTCCTCTGGATGACGAGAAGTAAGTTGTTTGGGTGCCATTTACGAGAATAGCTAAACTACTAGAGGAGATGCAATTCATTATGAGGGAAGTAATTTTAGGAGAGAATTTAAAGTATAGGAGTGTACGATAGACGAAGGACCATTCGAGGCGATCGAACGCTTTTTTGAGATCCAGTTTTAGCATGAAGCACCCTTTCGTACTCTTAGTACGGTGAAGATGGTTAACGAGCTCCTGGACAAGGATAGCATTATCGTAGGCTCTACGTCCTTTAAGGAAACTAGTTTAGTGGGGTCCAACGAAATACGCTAAGTGGTGTTTGATACTACTTGCAATTATTTTTGTAATCAACTTGTAAGTACTATTACATAAACTAATTAGCTAAAAATTTTGTAGCTTATTTGTATTTGCAAACTTTGGGATGAGACATAAAAGAGTTTCATAATAGAACTAGGAATTTTTTGGCTAGTGAAAACCTGGTGACACAGCCCCTTGATGGAAGGACCCACGGTATGCCGGTGGGATTTGAAGAAGTGAGGTTGCAATCTATCCGAGCCCGGGGCTTTATATGGTTTGAATTAGAAAATAGCTTGAGTTATTTCCACATCTTGAAGAGGAGTATCAAGAAACAAAATATCATACGGGTGGAAACTAGTAGGGGAGCTAGTGATATGTTTCCAGAAGGAAGTGGAGTGGCTAGTGTAAAAAAAATTGACAAAGTAGTCTAAAGTGTGGTTGGAAAGTTTAACAGGATCAGTGATCTAGTTATTTTGAGCATCTTAGAAGTGAAAGATTTTATTCCTGCGACGTCTATTAAGTACGAAAAGGTGAAAAAATCTAGTATTAGCATCCCCCTGCTAAAGCCAATTGATACGAGATCGCATGCGCCAGTAGTCCTCTTCTATTCTAAGGATCTTGTTAAATTCAATCTTAAGATCCTTTTCACGATTTTGAAGAAAACTGCTACTGGATAGGCAGGAGAGTTTTGAATGCCAGTAAGTCTTGCTAAGATTGTTTTTTTGTTTTTTTTAATATTCCCAAAAGTGTCTCAACTCCAGTCCAAAATAGTCTGCCTAAAATTCAAAATAGCCTCTAAAATTGTTTGGGAGTCTCAACTATTTTTGACCACATTATCAAATTCGGGATGGTCCATCCAAAACTTTTCAAGACTAAAAGGTTTGTTTCCACCAGTAACAAACTTATTACTAAGGGAAATAAGGAGCGAGTTATGATCTGAGTGGGTTATTGGGAGATGAGTGACATGCGTATCCGTCCACTAATCTGTCCAAGAATTATTCGTAAAAGCTCTATCTAGTCTCTCTAAAATAATCCCTTTGTTATGTCTACGATAATTTGACCAGGTATACTTACTAACCTTATGACCTAGGTCGAGTAAATTACAATGATTTATGTAGGACCAAAATTCAAGGCTTTTCCTATTGTTGATGTGTCGGCCGCCCCATTTATCACTTTGAGTAAGAATTTCATTAAAGTCACCAGCAATTAACCAAGGGTCGTTTATAGCATTAGAAATATTTTCAAGGTTATTCCAAAGAGAACGACGATTAGAGAAATCATTACTTGTATAAATAACGGATAAAAGACAATAGTAGTTTTTTGGATGTACCTGTATCATAGTGTGGAGTTCTTATTCAGACTAAATTTTTCTAGTGACACTCACGAAGTTTGTATGCCAAAGTAGGACAATGCCCCCGATTGTCCTTGAGTAGGAACCTCCCAGTAATCATTAAACCCGAATTCATACATAAGGCTCAAATAATCATGCAGCTTAGTTTCCAATAGCGTAACCAGGCAAGGATTGTGTGTGTTAAGTAATTCTCTAAAATTTCACCTAAAATTCTCATCATTAACTCCCTTTGTGTTCCAAACAAAAAAACTAGTGGCTTGAGTCATGGGGGTGGAAAAGTTTGAGCGGGAAAAGGAGCTGGCCCCAAGAGAAAATTGATTGCACCTAAGTGTTGGTGTCATCACTACTGCGAACTTGGCTATGGCACTGTTGATGGCCGAACACAGGTTAAAAGAGCTCTTCAGTCAAGATATTGGACAGAGGTGGATATACTTCTTGTCCTCATCCTCAAGAAAGATCATGAGACTCGCTATTTTGAAGGTGGAGATCTCCATGAAGGAGATTCTCTTCATGTACCCAGTCTCGAGTTCTTGGACTGAGACTAGTGGCGGAGTAGAGAGTACCAAAAATTAGCCCTATTGAAGTGGGATGGGAACCTATGGAAAGAAAAGAGAGTCCGCATTGATCACTGACTGAGGGGTAAAAATGGGGTCAAAGCAGCTTCTATTTAGGAATTAAGCTAGTAGATGGGGCAAATTCCATAAGGTTTGCATTGTGTGAAGAAATTATGGAGTGACTGATCGGGCTATTAGATCCATAATGTTTGTGAGCCACATTTGTTTCACAAAGTATTCGATGGCCTGTTTCATGCCCTCCGAGATTAGTTAGGCTAGAAATTTTTGATTTTGTAAGATGACCAATATTTTGACTATGTTGATCTCTATCAAGAACAATACAGCTTGCCCTTAAAGGGTTTTTTTCGATCCATGTTTATGGATGATGGGAGGGTGGACTGGTTGAGTTGCATATAGAAGTGGATGACGATTGATATGAGATGGTATTGGTGGAATGTCCATGTTAAAGGAGCGTGAAAATCGAGGGGCGGGAGAAAGACAAACTTTCTGGTGAAGTGTGACAACAATACAGTTGTTCACCTATAATTAAGTAGTTTGAAGTGATTAAGTAAGGGGAATTGAAATAAAGTGGGAGAGGAAATAATTGAATGAAAGAGTGGAGTGGTGAGCAAGAAGGAGTGGTATTTGATAAAATAGCAGGGCTAGTAGTAGAAGAAATAAGTGGAGAGTTTTTTTGCATGCATTGTTCGGATGCCAAGTGTGCTGATAGTTAGGACTAAAGGTTTTCTTGCTAAGTGGTATTTGGCGAAATGATTGCCAAGTCATCCCTTTGGTCAGTAGAAGTTGGTAATTTTTTGGGGTTATCTACAGTACTATTATTAGAGTTTTCTTGGAAAAAAGACACATTACTGACACTATGAGATGTGTCAGTGAAAAGTTCCCTAGTTAGGGCAAGAAAAAGTGATATTTCTTTTTTTGGGGCTTGGTCATTTGCAGCCATAGGCCCTAATATTACATCATTACTTCCTTTGAGGAAGGAAATATTTTGAGAAGCTGAAGAAACAGTATTTAATGTTGAAAATTAATTGGAATAGTTAAGGAAGGTGAGAGACGAAGGCTCAGTAATATCCCTATTGGGTGATCTAATTCTTTTTTTGTAAGTCCCAATTTTATTTTCGCCTTTTGCATCATCTTTTTTGGAGATTGGATTAGAAGTATGAGGATGCAGAGATGAAACAGAGGAGAACGTAAAGGAAGGCGAATTCGTACCTGTGGTTGTGTTTACCGTTTTTACATTGGTAGTCGGTGCTTCATCAACTAGACGAGCATGGCAGACACCAATTTCTTGAGCTGCTACTCCTGCATTTTTGTGACCATTTATTTTTCGTTTTGGGAAAACTTTACCGTTTGCCATTTTGGGGTGGGGAGTTTGGGTTTCGCCGATGCTGTTTATGTACTTGGGGAGGTAGGAGACGATGGTAAAGGCGGAGTATCAAAGTGGCATTTATCTATAGTGTGACCAAATCGACCACATACGGTACATAGAAAGCCTTTTCTTTCATAAAGAATGTGTTGCATATGGCTACCAATTTGGATACAGTTGAGGACTGGTTCCTCCATGGGAACTTGAACTCACAATCTAGCATAACGGCCCCTGAGAGTGGAGCTTGTGCAAGCATCAATTTTCAGTAATTTCTTGATGACATTGCTGATCTTTTTAAGTAATTAGGAGTCATAGAATTTCGTAAGAAGCTGGGGAAGCCGAACCCAAACCACAGAGTAAGTGACCTTTTTCTTTTCTGAGAAAAAATTTGGTTCCCAACGTTTAATCAATAAATAGTGGACCATTGATGAACCAGGGCCCATTTTAAAAATTTTTAGAGATACTCTCAACTTGTGTTAATTTAACAGTGTAGAAATCTAATCCCAAGTCAATCAAAGGAAAAGATTCAGCCAGTTGCCAGAGTGAGATACGTTTATCCTAGAGATATTGATATGTTACTTTCTTACCCAAAAGTTTAATGATAAGGGAATGTTTCCAATGATAGCGAAGTCTTTCTGTTTCTTCCTTGGATAAGGAGATAATTTTCATCCCATTAGCTAAAACCTCTATATCGTTGGTATCATTTGAAAAGTTTGATTCCAAACACTCTTCCATATGAATGGTAGTAACTTGATCTGTAGCTAATAGTTTAGATTTGAAGGATTCAAGATTGTTGCAGATGTTCATTTTATCTGGGGGTTTTGGAGGTATAAGATTGTTAGCTTGCTGGCTAATTGGTTGGGTTCCTCTTCGATCATGTCTCCCCACAATACCCTTGTTTGTACACCTCCAATTTCATTTCTAAAGTAGAGTAATTATTGAATTTGGTCGCCAAATATTCACCCAAAATAGTATAAATTCCAATAATTAAAATTTTAAATTATTTTTAAAATATAATTAATTATTAATGCCACAAAAGTTTGAGTAAGGAGAGTAACATATATTATTTGAAGTATGTAAAAATATTATTAATTATAATAGTTAACAACTTAAAATATCTAAAAAAAAATAATTTGTTATATATTTCAAAAAAATATTAAAAAAAATACTATAAAAATCACAATAATTAATAACATCAAAAATTTAGAAGATATAAAATATTTAGTAGACTCTCAAAATGATCTCATTGCGACTTAAATTGGAATAAGAAAAAAATATTATAAATCACAATAATTAAAAATTTAAGTTACTTTTAAAATGTAATTGATTATCAATGACATAAAAGTTCATACAAGGAGAGTAACATATATTATTTGAAAATTACATTAAAAAATATTGTAAAACCCAATAGGTAACAACTTAAAATATTTAAAAACATATTAAAAATAAGAGTGATTATGATTCCCTAAACTTTATTTGTGTCACATAAATTGAGATAAAAAATAATATATATTGAGCCCGTGCTGACACGGACCCCTCGATACTTAGTAAATATTATAAAAGTCAAAAAAAGCTCTTTTGATTGGTGTTGGAGAGAAGAAATTTATACGATTAATTATACAAAAGTCATAAGGATCTTAGGAGCTCTAACATAGTTAAGGATTCACATCAGTGATATGCATTTAACTCGTACGTATCCTAGTTATATGGATTTAAATTTAAGGTTCGAAAGGATTTTTATTATCAAAGTGACAAAAGATTTAAAATTTGTTTCAAAAAAGGATTATTTACATTTTTATTCAGAGTCACCACTTGACATAATTCGTTGTGCCTACCTTTGAAAAATCCTTTTCAAAACTTTTGAATCTGTAAAACTAGTTTGCGAATAGAGATTCCGGTTAAGGAATTCTGTTGACAGAGGGAAAGGTGTTAGGCACCCTCGATCCCATGGTCCGAACACGGTCTCTTGGTGAAGTGTATCAGCTAGTAAGACACTATGAATATATAAATCCACAAGAACACATAAAAGAAGCAAACAAACACATCAAACAAAATCCAAAAATCAAAATAATAATGTCCAGTCTAATTATACAATCCAAAATAAAAAAATATGAAAATATAAATCCTATTCTAAACTAGTCCTAGACTAAGCTCCACCCGACGCCTCGTGCCTTCGGCACTAACGTTCTTCGGATATAAAATACTTTGGGTATTTTTCGGTGAATAAATACAAATACCTCAGGGCATTCCCTGACCAAATGATACATTTGATCCAATCCAAAAGCAATAAAACCAAGTCATTCAACACATGTTTCAAGCATTCAATATTCCACAAATCCTAAATTTGCCTACCTGAACCTAAACTTTTGCCTATTAAGCTTTCGGCCTAAAATATTATATTATCAAGCAAATTTGACGTCTATTTTGCATCAAACAAACATCAATTGATCAATATAAACTAGTCACATTCATTTTTTATCCATTTTCAATTCTCACCCCCAAATCCATTCTCAACATGATTAAACCAATTCAACACGCGATCCACCAATCAAGTTTTCATATCCAAATCCAACATCAACCAACACACAACAAAGATTCAAATATGTCAAACACACGAATTATTCATAATTACATAAATATTAAAAGGACAGAAGATAGAATTGAACCTCAATTTAAAGGTTTTGAAATTCAATAATACTTCAACAAAAGGACAGAATCCACGCTGAAGAGCCTCGATTCGGAACCTCAGTTTGAAACCCTGCAAACTCAACCAAACCCTTCAAACCAGCGGAGAAACCTCAAAATGAAACCCGAAATCGCAGATTTCAAACCCAGCTTGTGTGGGTATCACTAAAATTGGAGCTAAGCGTACTGCTATTTTGCTGAAAAAGGGACGGCAAAAACAGTTGGGTATAATTTGGTCAATTTTAATGGATATCCGATGAGGGATTCCAGTGAGATTTGATGGAATAGTGGCTAAATTATGGTTTTTGAGGGTTTTCAGTGGCGATTTCGGAGATTCCAGCAATTCTCAGGCTAAACTCGCCAGAGAAAATACCCCTTCTCCTCGATTATTCTCTCTCTCTCGGTTCTCTCTTTCTACCAATTCTTTATCTCCCTTCGTTCATGGTGTGTGGGGGTATCGTGTATGGTTTATGTATGAATGGAATTGAGAATGGTCTATGTATCTCGTGTGTTGTTGTGTGTATATATCAGTGAGGATTATGCATAATTTATGGGGAAGTGAGTATGTTGTGTTGTTGATTTGAGTGATCGGTGAAGAAGAAAACAAAAAAAAATAGCGTGTATGTGTTCTGTGTTTTCCCATGAGGTGTGTGTGTCTGTATTTGTCTATGGAATTGTGGAGAAGAAATGGATGTTGCTGTGTGGACCCCCTCTCTTTCCTTTTATGAAAATTTCCCCCTTTTTCCATTTCTGTATTACTCTATCAATATTTTATTCTTCTTTTCTCCCTTATCTGTGTAGAAGAAAATAAATATTTAAAAAAAAGGATAGATAGGGGGAGGGGTCACGTAGGGTGCGAGGTGTCCAAATTTGATAGGAAGGGTTGTTAATTTATTAGGGGGTTTGTTAGAATTTTTTTATGTTTTGTTTTTTTGTGAAGAGATTATCACACGGGGTAGGATACATGGTAAGACGAGGGTAAAAATGGATAAATTAGATTTTCGGGAGGGAAAAAATTAAGTGTCTACGTCATGCCCCTTTTTAGGTGTAAACACAAAGTGTTTTC
Organism: Capsicum annuum; assembly: GCF_002878395.1. NCBI lineage: Eukaryota > Viridiplantae > Streptophyta > Magnoliopsida > Solanales > Solanaceae > Capsicum > Capsicum annuum. Next base: position 7,655,636 of record NC_061112.1, on the reverse strand, counting down.
AGATAAAAAAGTAGACAACGTGACTAAATTTGACCCAACCATTATTCAAGGAAAGAAATAGAAGGAAGAAGGGCAATCGGGTCTTTGACTTAGGATATCCTACCTAACCAAGTTATGAGGGAATCAAATCACAAGTATCTCAAAGGGTTGGAAGGAGAGGGACTATACCAAGTTGGAGAGTTGAGTGAGGCCCTGTAACGTCCTGAGTCTGGTACCCCAGATGTTACACGGTGCTAACAATTCTGAAGGACCACTAGATAACTCATGACTGGTACAAGCCACAATAACTATATAATAATACTGAAATATGCAGAATAATGGGCTAAAATGCCATAAGGTTCAAAACTGAACAATACTGAATATAACTGGACATATGGTATGGCAATACCAAAACTAAAATAACTGTCTGAACATGCTATAGTCTGTAAAAGCCTCTAATACTGTCTGAATAAGGAGTTGATGGGATATGTCCCCAACTAACCCCACCTGCTGAAATAAACTAAGTACTGAAGTACTGAAATAATGAAACAACCCCGTGATCCTCGAATGATGAAGACTCACTGCTACTCTACTGCTGTTGGAATTTGAACTACTAAGAGCGATCGGGAACCAAAGCGTCCGAGCCTGTGGTATAAAACACCATAGCGCAAGAGAAAAGTATGTGTTAGTACGTGAGAATATACTGGCACGCAAAGTGAGGTAAGCTGAATGCAAGGGTTCATACGCATGAACTATAACTGACTGAATAACATGAACATGATTGCGTAAGAATACATGCATGAATACGTGGACAATAACTGAGGTCATGATAATGCTGAATACTGAATCTAAATACTGATTTATAGATATTTAAGTCTACAGATACTGCATAACTGGTAACTGAACGACTGTATCTGACAGTTCTGAATCTGTGGAACTATACTAAGTTTACTGATAATAGGGATTATTGATAACTGATGTACTATTAATTGAATGACTTTTTCTGACAGTCCTGATTATGATGGAACTAGCTGAGTTTCATACTGAGATGAGTGACAGTATCTGACAGTCCTGAAATCTGAGGAACTATCTGAGTTCCTTACTAAAGATTAAGACTGAGACTGTGACTGTGGGAGGTAATTATCTAACCAATATGCCCCAAATCTGAACTGGTGGGGTACAACCTATAACCCCAACTAGAAGGGTGTTAGTACCGTGCCACGGGTAAAGACAAACTATGAGTTAACCCTCTGCTGACATGGAGCTCTTCCATCAACCTCTCGCCGGTAGAAGAACTCGAATGAGATAAATTAACCCTAGACTCGTAGGGGTATATCTCAACATACGCTGGCTACGTAGTTCCGGAATGAAAGGCTTGCTTCTAAGGATCACACCCTCTACTGACTGACAGGTGAGCCCTTATCCCTGGATTCACTCGGTACTTAATCCTACTACCAACTGAATAGACACTGAATTGATTTCCTAATTCATACTAGGGCTGACTGAGCTGTTACTGATTGTACTATTTAACTGAACAGAGTTTACAGAGTTTCGTAGACTGGCGGAATACTACTGAGTTCTATTAACTGACTGAATATACTGAGGACTAAACTGAATACTGAATGGGACTGAACTGATACTGGATCTACTGAGTTTTCCTGAGTCATGTAACTGATTAAGTTCTAAAACTTGACTGAAAGTACCACTGATCATGGCTTGACTGAGGTTATCTTGAAAACTGACACTGGCTCTAGGGTAGGGTGACTAAGCCTTACGCAATGCATCTAAAATTTTCAAGCTTAGACATATCTCTTAATTACCTTTTCAACTATACTCTCTGCCTTAACTAGGGATGTACAGACCAAACCGTTAAGTCAAATCGAACCGACAAACCAAACCAAACCAAGAAAAAAACCAACTTAGGGTTTGGTTTGATTGGTTTGGCATTAAAAAAAATGACCATTCTTGGTTTAGTTTGGTGTTGACCAAAAAAAAAGTCAAATCAAACCCGAATCAAACCTACATAATATATATATATATATATATATATATATATATATATAATATTCAAACTTTTTTAGACATAAAATATTAATTATAATCTACTTTTTAAATACTTTTCAACTAGTTTTAGTAATTCAATAATTTGAAAGTAGATGTAGATATATATTTAGATTTTGGGCCTTTAAGTTGTAATATTTGTCCATTAATTGCAAATTAAATGATCCAAAACCTAATATAAACTTAAAACCTAAACTTTTCACTCTTCATCTCACTTTCAGTTTCAAGAGAGTTTTCCGCTCCTCATTTTTTCATAATTATGGTTTTTCATTAGCACATGAGTCAAAACATATTTGATCTAGTCTTCGATTACAATATAATTATAAAAACTAAAAATTATAAAAAAAAAACAAAAAAAATGAAAAACTTGACTATAACCTAAACCGAAAAAACCAATTTTATGTTGGTTTGATTTGGTTTATAGTTTTAATAAATAGACATGATTGGTTTATTTTTTTTAATAAAAACCAAACCAACCCGACCTATGTTCACCTCTAGCCTTAGGACAGCACAATACTTGAGACTACTGAAAATATTCACCTGGGTGTTGAGCACGAATGCATAAATATACTACTCATCTGATTAACTAAATGACTGATAACTGAATACTGGGTCTGCAAGACTGAATTGTACTTAGTCTGAATAACTGGACTAAAACTATAGAGTATCATGCATAGAAGGTATTGACTGACTGGGTAACATGAGGTACTGAATGCAAGACCATGCGTATAACATGGTTCTTAAATATTTTGTAAACTGAGGTACTGAAATAGTAATAACTGAGTAACTGATGGCTATATCTATGGTTGGGAAATCCTAAAATTGAACTGAGTTTCTGATTTGACTACTGGACTAGGACAGGGACTGAGATTATAGCTAAGATGGTAATTGAGAGTGTAATTGTAACTAAGACTGTAACTGAGACTGAATGCTGGTTTCTGATAACTGAGGTTTAGACTGGTACTGAAGTACTGAATTCTGATGGCTAAGTGACTGATAACTGAAAGCCATGGTCCTGTAGGACTATCTGAGTCCTTTACTAAATATTGATTACTGAACTGATGTTGTAACTGAGGCCTAAGGGATAGAGCATCAACACCACAGATTCATCGAGGAATCTAAACTGAGGGTATACGTGACATAGTCTGAGTTTGATTGATCACTAAGAGTGAAACATGAGTCATGTGGGCTGAGCATACTGTAAAACATGACATGAGTGCATGAGTTATGAGCTGCATGACCTAAGTTCGAAGTTCCTGTACTCATGGAACATGATTCGTAACACTGAGTAAACTGGAACTCCTCATATTAAGAACTGGAAGTGCACACGGTTCTATGAAAAGTGCGTCAATATAAGTTGTATTCATAGAACTGAGATGTAAAACATGCGTAAGTATCGTGAAGATGGGTCGGGAATGATCTTCCCTTATTGATTTCCTACACATACTAGCAGTACTACTAGAATTTGAAGGCCTGACATTTCTGAGATATCATAACCGAACAGTTCATGTATACCTTCTGGGCTATAATAGACTGAACCAATGGGTGAAGACTGAGAAAGGTCCTGTTAATATTTGGTTTGACCTTAAAGTTTGACTATTATGCAAAGAGTTACAAAAGACATAGAAGCTCCTGGATCTGATGAGACATAAACACATAAATGGGAGATTTATAACATACCAGTGACTGCATCAGGAGAACTTTCCTGATCCTGTCGGGACTGAAGTGTATAGAGTCTGTTTGGGCATTGTCCACTGGTGGCACTAGAAGTAGCCCCCTGCTAATTCGGGCGATCAGACTGATCTGAAGGACAATTGTGCTAACATCGTGGACCGAGCTTGAGATAGTCTCATACTCTGTGACCTAACTCACCACATCTAAAACACACATCACTACCGGCTCTACATACACCCATATGGTGCTTGCCATAAGTCTGACAAAGAGGATGGGTTCGGGCACTGTTGACACTACCCTGAGACTTAGAGCCTAGTTCCCTATCTTTGTTACCTTTTTGAACTTAGGAACTGGAACACTGGCTGAGGAAGGATCTATAACTAAAAGCTTCTGACTATACTAAGAACGTTTACCACCCTCTGACCTTGGCTGGGCAAAACTATAGCTACCCGTTCTAGCTCTCTTATTTTCTCTCTCCTTCTTGACCTTCTTCTCATCAATTTATTGAGCATGGACCATAAGCCTATATATTTCCATCTCATTAATCAACATCGCAGTCCTTTATTCCTTAACCACTCTACCCGATATCCTAGAAACAAACTTGCTCATTCTGGATCTACTGTCTGCTACTACATGGGGGGCATACCTGGCTAGCTAGGTGAACTTGAGGGAATACTCTTTCACACTCATGCTACCTTGCCTAAGGGTGATGAATTCTTACACTTTGGCTTTTTTCAGCTCTACAGAAAAGAATCGGTCTAGGAAGGCAGTAGCAAACTCTTCCCACTCTATGGGCTCTGCATCTGTACCCCTATCAACCTTCTATTGCTTAAACCACGTATGGGCTACATCTTGTAGCTGATAGGCAGCTAACTCGGCACTCTCACTGAAAGTTACTCCCATAATATCTGTGACTTTCTGAACTTGGTCGAGGAACTCCTGTAGATCCTCTTCAAACTTAGAACTTGGGAATAAGGGAGGATTCATTCGAGTTAAGTCCTGAATCCTAGCTGTAATAATATTGGCCACTGGGTTGGTCGGAACAGCAGTTGGCCGTTCATTCTAAGCTGTAACTAAATTAGCAAGAGTAGTAAATGCAGTCCTAAATTCTGCAAGGGAAACATGCTCGTCCAGGGGATCTTCCTGAACGGGCTGAGTTTCTGACTGATTTTTTATTCTTTTTTTGTTAGTCTTTTTGGGAGGTATGTTCTGTAAATAAAAGAGAGAAACGGATTAGACAGAGAGTTTAACTAGAGCTCATGCTCACTCGTATGACATGAATATTAAAAAAAGGGAAACTATTCCTAAAACATCTCATAGCCTCCTGTACATAAGTGTGGCACACAACACACCCATGTGCAAGACTCTACCAGATACGGCTTTTCAGACTTCTTAGGACACTGTTGAACCTTAGGCTCTGATACCAAGTTTGTAATGCCACGAGTCTGGTAGCCCGAATGCTACATGGTGCTAACAATCCCGAAGGACCACTAGCTAATCAATGACTACTACCTGTTGCAATAACTGTATAATAATACTAAAATATGTAGAATAATGGGCTAAAATGCCATAAGGTTCAAAACTGAACAATACTGAATATAACTGGACATATGGTATGACAATACCAAAACTAAAATAACTGTCTGAACATGTTATAGTCTGTAAAAGCCTCTAAAACTGTCTGAATAAGGAGTTGATGGGACATGTCCCCAACTAACCCCACCTGCTAAAATAAACTAAGTACTGAAGTACTGAAATAATGAAACAACCCCGTTATCCTCGAATGATGAGGACTCACTGCTACTCTACTACTGTTGGAATTTGAATTGCTAAGAGCGATCGGGAACCAAAGCGTTCGAACCTATAGTATAAAACACCATAGCGCAAGAGAAAAGTATGCGTCAGTACGTGAGAATGTACTGGTACGCAAAGTGAGGTAAGATGAATGCAAGGGTCCATATACATGAACTATAACTAACTGAATAACATGAACATGACTGCGTGAGAATACATGCATGAATACATGGACTATAATTGAGGTCGTGATAATGCTGAATACTAAATCTGAATACTGATTTACAGATGTTTAAGTCTATACATACTGTATAATTAGTAACTAAACGACTATATCTGACATTTCTGAATCTATGGAACTATACTGAGTTTACTAATAACAGAGATTACTGATAACTGATGTACTGTTAATTGAATGATTATTTCTGGCAGTCCTGATTCTGATGGAACTAGCTGAGTTTCACACTAAGCTGAGTGAATGTATCTGACAGTCCTAAAATTTGAGGAACTATTTGAGTTCCTTACTAAAGACTGAGACTGTGGCTGTGGAAGGTAATCATCTAACCGACATGCCCCAAATCTGAACTGGTGGGGTCCAACCTGAAACCCCAGCTGAAAGGGTGTTAGTACCATGCCAAGGATAAAGACAAGCTGTGAGTTAACCCTCTGCTGACAGGGAGCTCTTCTGTCAACCCCTCACTGGTAGAAAAACTCGAATGAGATGAATTAACCCTAGACTCATAGGGGTATATCTCAACCTACGCTGGCTACGTAGTTCTGGAATGCAAGGATTGCTTCTAAGGATCACACCCTCTACTGACTGACAGGTGATCCCTCATCCCTCAATTTACTCAGTGCTGAATCCTACTCCAAACTGAATAGACACTAAACTGATTTCCTAGTTCATACTAGGCTTGACTGAGCTATCACTGATTGCACTATTTAACTTAACTGAGGTTACTGAGTTCCATTGACTGATGAAATACTATTGAGTTCTATTAACTGACTAAATTTACTGAGGACTGAACTGAATACTAATGGGACTGAACTGATACTGGATCTATTGAGTTTTCCTGAGTCATGTAACTGACTGAGTTCTACTGAGTTCTGAAACTTGACTGAGAGTACCACTGATCATGGCTTGACTAAGGTTATCTTGAAAACTGATACTGCTCTAGGCATACAGCTAAATTATCGGGTATTAAATACCCCCAGCACTCGATAGCATTAATATAAATAGGACATGACACTTCTTGAACAATGACCATAGTCAACAATTCACAATACAACCTGATAAAGAAATGGACCTTGGGCCTAACTCAACCTCAAAAGCTAGCTCATGAGGGGAGGATTGCCCAAGATTATATAAGGAGACCAAGGACTCTTTAACCCACCGATATGGGACTCCAACACCCCCTGCACGCCCAGGACTAGACATCTGAAGCATAGACAATATAAGACGGGAGGGCCCAACATCGAAAATAATGAACTGGGTGGTCCTGGCTTTGATACCATGATAAAGAAATGGATCTTGGGTCTAACTCAACCCCAAAAGCTAGCTCATGAGGGGAGGATTATCCATGACCATATAAGGAGACCAAGGACTCTTTAACCCACCGATGTCGGACTCCAACACAACTATTGAGGGATTTCATGAAGCATTTGCAAGTCATAAGATTACAAATGAATAGGAATACATGCTAACATAACATAATTTCATAAATCAATACTTATGACCATTCCACCAAATCATTACAAGACATAGCTTATGCATAGGAGTTATTTTGAACATGTGGGTACATCATGAGTTCATCATTTAGACCACAAATGGGTCATAATGTACAGTTCTTATTCAATTAGGCATTTTAACAAACACATGGAAGGCATACCATTTTCTAGGGCATAAATCAACAACCAATACATCATGGCTATATCAATCACTTCAAATTTAAGGATTTCATTCCACATACTAACATAAAGTTATGAAAATTTAATAAAGATTCAATCTTGGAAGTCATATCACAACATTAACATGTGTACAATCAAGCCCACAACATGGAATTCAAAATTCATATTTTGCAAAGGATTTCTTGAGCTCCAAGGGTGGAAGAGAACCTTGGATGAACACTTTACATACCTTGGTTGATGATTTCTTGAAGATTAGTGGAGGTAAACTTGAGTTTGTGATTTGGAATTAATCATATAGGGTTTTTTGTTCTTGAGAAATTGTGAAATAGTGAATGTATTTAGCCAAAAAGGGGATAAGTTTCGTGTTATGGGGGCTGAAGGTTTGGGGGAAAAGACCTAATTACCCTTAAGGACACAGTCATTTAATGACTAAAAATTGGGCACCGACGCGGTTGTCGATGCGGCGCGTTGATGCCATCGATGAGATACTCGATGTGTCGTGCCGTGTCTCAGGAGTTTAACTCTGGCAACCTGCAATAATATTAACTAACGTGATAGGCGACGCGGCGCGCCAAGATCGCATTGGTCCACTGTTTTGGGATTCCAAACATGGTCTAAACAAGGTCTAAGAAATCTGAAACTTGTCCCAGAACACCTATTGACCTTCCTGATCATGAATTAACAAAAATATAGACCATTAAAGGACAATAAGGTCACGAAATAAGATTGCCAACTTTTGAAGGCTAAAAATAAACTAAGTTTGGAAACTTAGCTAGAATTTTTTAAGCCTGGGACCCTTGACAAGCTTAAAGGACTAAATTAAGCTAGGAATTTTACGGGGTCTTACACAAACTCCTAACATCAAAATCAAAACTAGAACAAAAATTATCCCAAACAAATGTTATTATAAAGAGAGATTCTATTTGCCAGAAAAGTAAAGTTTCAAAAACAAGAATTAAATTTTTTGCCCCAGTTTAACATCAGAGAACTTTTGTGCCAGTCACATCATATCTACTTGAAAAACCCAAACAAAGAAATGCATCTTCAATGGGATAATTGGAATAATTCGACTAAAAAGTGCATTTTCTAGGAGTCAAAGGGGATGACTCGACTAGAAAGTACATCTTCTAGGAATTAAGGGACATGACTCAACTAGAAGGTACATCTTATAGGAATCAAGGAGAATGACAACTAAAAGGTACGTCTTATAGGAATCAAGGGGAATGACTCGACTAAAAGGTACATCTTGTAGGAATCAAGGATAGAAGGTACATCTTATTGGAATCAAGGAGAATGACTCGACTAGAAAGTAAGTTTTCCAGGAATTAAGGGGAATGACTCGACTAGAAGGTACATATTATAGGAATCAAGGAGAATGAATCGACTAAAAGGTACGTCTTGTAGGAATCAAGGGTAATGACTCAACTAGGAAGTATGTTTTCCTGGAATCAAGGGGAATGACTCGACTAAAAGGTACATCTTGTAGGAATCAAAGAGAATGACTCTACTAGAAGGTCCGTCTTATAGGAATCAAGGAAAATGACTCGACTAAGAGGTACGTCTTATAGGAATCAAGGATAATGACTCGACTAGGAAGTACATTTTCCAGGAATCAAGGGGAATAACTTGACTAAAATGTACATTTTCTAGGAATCATGAAGATTAACTTGACTAGGAAGTACATCTTCAAGGAATCACGAGGACTAACTCGACTAGAAAGTACATCTTCTAGGAATAAAAGGGATTGACTCGACTAGTAAGTACATCTTTTAGGAATCAAGGGGAATGACTCGACTAGAAAGTACATTATATAGGAATCATGAGGATTAACTCGACTAGGAAGTACATCTTCTAGGAGTCGAGAGGAATGACTCTACTAGGAGGTACTTCTTCTAGGAGTCGAGAGGAATGACTTGACCAGAAAGTACGTCTTCTAAGAGTGAAGGTTCAATTTAAGAAATGTATTACCTAGTAAATGAAAACTAAAATCCCTAGACAAGAAAGTGTCTCAAAGGGATATAGGATGATGAATTTTACCATGATTTGATTATCAAACTTGTGCAATAACATTGCTTCCTTCATTTGTAAAAGTGAGGCATTGAAGCCCTTGATATTTATGCTTTGAAGTCCTTACTTTGAAGGTAATATATTTCTTGTTTCATCAAAAAAAACTTGTGAGTTTAAAACATGGTGGTTGGTTTGTGGCTTTAGCTTTCGCGATGATCGTTTTTGCCCTCATCACATTTAAACTTGCTTCCAACGATTAGCATATGTCATTGATTTGCTGCTTCATTGACCCAAACTCTGATTATTAAGAGTGACTCTAAAATAAATACAGTATCTATGTTTTGCCATGTTTCTCAGATAAACCCTTTTGAACCTTGGTATTTTTATGAGTTCCAGACTTGTCTGTTGACAAAACTTTTTACATGTCTTATCTCAGCTCACAATTATGTCTCTATTTATATGCTGGCTTTTGTTTTGCTTTGTACAATTAAAGAAGCTGGTAGCCAGTTTTAAAATCTTTTCTCACTTGTTTTGACATGCACTTGACTCAAAGACAAGAGCAGAAAAATATGACAATAATTTTTTATTTGGATAACTGACTCAAGAAAAATAAAACAAAAATAAAGAGAAGGAAGAAAAGACAATAAATATCCCCATTTGAAACAAAGAAACAAAAATTTATCTAAAAATGACAGTCAACTCTAATGATTATGCCACGTATTTTGAATTAAGTTGTCTGATTTTTTCATCCAAACTTTCTAACAATTGTTGTTGAGCTAATGGCCTTAAAACTGAGTTGCTTCCTTAAGTCAATTTCATTTAAGACCTCATTCGGCTAGTGGCGCCTTGAAGGGTTTTCGCCTACAAGCCTCTCTCTTTTTTTTTTCTCAACTCATCATTGTCTTATGGTGACCGTGAGGGTTTTTCACCAATAAGACTCTCCTATTTTTATTTCTCTCAACTCACAGTTGTCTTACAGTGCCCTGAGGGTTTTCACCAATAAGACTCTCTCATTTTTATCTCTCTCAACTTACCATCGCATTATGGTGCCCATGAGGGTTTTCACCAATAAGACTCTCATTTTTATTTCTCTCCTGATTTCTTATGCTGAGGAAGACGAGTAGTTCCCAGAATGAGTTATCATATCCATTGCATGTTTAGCCTTAACATTCTCAAAGATTAATCTAAAGGTCTTTCTTTGATTGTAACTTGGCTTTTGGATAAGGTTACAAAGAAAGGATGGCATGAGGCCTAAACGACACTTGAAGTGGGGTAGGACTAACAACTTTTAGAATCGACTCAAACAATGAGGATTAACCCATTCCCAGTTTCTTTTGGCTGGGTGACTCTAAATAGTTTATTTAGTTGGACCGAACCCAGAGTAAGGCAGCCTATGTATCTCACCCCCGAGAGAGGAGAATCAGGTCACGCATAGTTCTGACAATTCATTTTTTGCTTGACTCTGATTTCTATTTTTCTTTTTTTCCTTTTTATTGACTTTTTTTGGACCTTTCTGACTCTATTTTACTTAACACTTTTTATTTTCTTTCTTTTTGACAATTTTTTTCTCTTTTTTTAAACATTTTTTACTCTATTCTTTTGCTTGACACTTATCTTTTGAGCTTTGTTGACTGTATCTTGATTCAAAAAGAAGGAAATGAAAGAAAATAGAATTAAAGCTCAAATGGGGAAAACAAAGTATGATACAATGTTTGGATAGCAGAATAAAATGTCTTCGTCATATCAATCCTTGAAAATGCAAGTACATGTCATGTAATATGATAGTGAAAGATGAAGATAATTTGTGACATTTTTTACTGCACTAAATTCAACTGAGCCTGCACATCACTACTTCTGCAAACTCCACCTTTGTTGTACATTCCTCATGCTTTCGTAGAGCTGGTTTTTTTGTTCCTTTTGATGTAGGATCACACATCCACTATTAGACCTATTTGAGACATGTTTTTCAATTGATAACCAAGTTATTCTTGTGATTTTCAAAACAATTTCCTTAATTGTCAAAGAAGGCTTCAACTTGACACCAAATATCTCAGCACTCTACATATTTTCTCAGATGCTTTTTCTAACTTTAGCCCTCTGATTCAATGTTTCGTGGTTAAATTGGATTTTAAGATCTGGCTAAAAATTTCGTAGGCATGTGATATCACTAGAATCAATATAAAATGTATTGTATAAAGAAAACAAACAAACAACACATAATTGAAAGACAAAGGGAAAGGGATACTTCATTTAGTTGAAAAAGATAGAAGGGTTTGAACATAAATGACAGAGGGACAAAAAAAGATAGATCCCGCACTAAAACCCTAAAATAATTTGGATAACAGAAAAAAAAACAAAAAATACTACCAAACATCCATTGTAGCAGGGAGAGAAGTGACTTTCCAATTGCTGAGCTTGACATCTTAGCCACTGGTTTGAATATTAGCATGACTAGAGCTTTCCTTACTGTCAATTTTCTGCACCATAATTGATCCATCTTAAATCATCTTTTCAATTTCTCTTTTCAAATCTCGACAATCTTTAATACTATTACCCTGAGCATCAGAATGATACACACATCGTACATTAGGATCAAAATTTCTTGGACGCCGATTAAGAGTGTACCCAAGGAGAAAAGTAATAATGCCCCACTGTACCAATCTCTAAAATAAAATGGCATACGACTCTTCAATTGGTGTGAATCTATCTCTCGACTTCTGCATCATTTCAATGTTTGGCTTGGATAGAAAATCGGGCCTAGAAGGGATTTGGTATGTTTGTAGAGTTAAAGGATGACTCTAAGGAGTTGATGTGTTCTATTATGGGTAAGAAGGAGGTTGAACATGTGGTTGTGTGCTATATACTAGATATGGAGGTGGAGGAGCAGAGTATACTGGATTTTAGGAGTGATTATGTGGAGCTTGGGCATGAACTTGGATTTGAGCCAGAGAGACACGATGATGGGGTCTTCTTGACCGTGCCCACTGTCCAACTACAACAGCAGATGCATCTTTCTCATTCTTCTTCCCTCTGATACTTACCAAAACCTTTTGAATTACTTGAGTAGTTACTTTCAATGTTGCAAAACTCACAATGCGATCGCTCTTAATTCTATACTCTATCATCTCCCCCATTTTGAGGACCTCAAAAAATGGTTTTCCTAATACAGGTAACAAGTGTTGACAATATGTTTCATCCTGCACTTTAATAAACATCTCCACTATCTTACTTTCTTTCATTGGCGGTTTCACCCTAGCAGCTTGTTCACGCCATCTAATCGCATACTCTCTAAAACTTTCAGTACTCTTTTTCTTCTTATTAGTTAGGGATTTATCTTAAGGAATCAACTCCACATTGTATTGGAATTGTTGCACGAATTCATTAGCTAGGTCATCCCAACTATTCCACTTGTCGATGTCTTGGTCAACAAACTATTCTAAAGCTAGGCCAGAAAGACTCTCACCGAAATATGCCATGAGTAATTCTCTCTTCCCTCCAGCGCCCCTTAGTTGGTTGCAATAGTGTCTCAAATATGATACAGGATCGCCATATCCATCATACTTCTTAAACTTTGGCATTTTAAAACCAAGAAGGAGATGAACACTTGGAAACATGCACAGATCTTTATATGAGACACTTTTGTACCCCAAAGTCCTTGAAAATTTTTCATAGCCAGTTCCAAACTTCTTAATTTTTTGGTCATTTACTCTTGTTCTTCTGTCATAACAGGTTTTCAGTGTTAAGATAAAATTCAGGCAGTTGAGTGTAGCCATAAGGACTAGTTGACTTAAATGTGGGCTTGGGAGCATAATTCTGATCACTAGAAATATTCAGTACAGGGTCGCTTGTAGAGTGAGGAATTACAACCGTTGGATTTACATTAAAAACAGGAGATTCAAGCGTTGGTGGCGCCGCAAAGGCATGAACAACAGGTAGAGACAAGTATGCGGTAGCTTTGTGTTGAGGAGTGAGTAAATGAATATTGAAAGTGTTTGGATAGTATTGCCCTGGAGTAGATCCTAATGCATGTTGTGGCATGTCAACAAAAATAGAGAAATATGCATGTGACTCTGAAGGCAAGCTAGAAAGATATTCCAGATTATCAGTGGGAAATGAAGGAGGTGGCAACCCATTAACCCAAGCTCGATTCATTTTTATCATTTGTTGCCTTAATTTCCAAATTTCTTCATTAGCTCCTAAATTCTCATTCCCCGAACTCTCTATCTGATTAGTGACAACAACCTCGGTATCCTTGTTGGCCATAACTTTTCTCTTCGATTTGGTGCAATATGAGGACTAACCAAAATGCTACAGACCAACCACCTTAAACTAACTGAACAAGAGATAACAAATGCATTAGAGTTCAACACTTTTTCAAAACCCCTTTTTTTCCTTTTGAGAAAAGATCACTGAACCCGAGAATGGCGCCTACGTATCTCACTCTTGAGAGAGGAGAATCAGGTGAGCGTAGTTCGTGAAGTCTTGCCAAAATGGCAAATTATACTCTTTTTCCTTTCTTTCTTTCTTTTTCTTGAAACATCAAGAAGAAAAGGAAATAACAAATTGTCAAAAATTAACAAAGATCTTTTTGAATTTTTCAGTTTTAACATCCCTATACAAACTGAAACCTATGATTACCAAAGAAAAATCTTTTTGGGTTTTTGATTTTGAATTTCACAAGAAAATAAAACTTGAACCTATTAAAGAAAAATCTTTTGTGGTTTTCTTTTAAAGATGTATATGACACCTACTCGAAATGAATAGTAAAGAATCTTTTTCGAATTTTTCAGATTCCTATATAAAATGAAACCTATGATTACCAAAGAAAAATCTTTTTGTGTTTTCAATTTTGAAATTCATTCGAAAATGAAACTTGAAACTATTAAAGAAAAATCTTTTTGTAGTTTTCTTTTAAATATGTATATGGCACCTACTCTAAATGAAGAGTGAAGAGTGAAGAAAATCTTTTTGGATTTGTAAATAAGATCCCCAAACCAATGATAGGCTGCCTATATATCTCACTCCCGAGAGAGGAGACTCAGGGGTACGTAGTTCATCCAGATTGGACAATTAAAGATTAAATAACCGACTAAACCCTGACTTGAGAAACATGACAAAGACTAACAATGAAAAATATCAATAAAATCTTTTTTAGAGTTTTAAATTTGACACTTCATATAAAAATGACACCAACAACTATAAAAGAATTTTATTTTATTTTTTTGCATTTTCGTTATATGAAATATACAAAACTTCTACCATATTTTTTTTAATTTTTCTTTTATAAAAAAGCTCCTATTGAAAAAAATTCTTTTTTTGAATTTTTCGAATTGTAAATGCATGCTAAAGCTTTTTGTTGTTTTTGATGTTTTTGTAGTTTTTTTGTTAATCTTCAGAAAATCTTTTTTTGTAGTTTTTGATGTTTTTGTTCTTTTGAGAAATAAGTGTAATCGGTAAAACTTTTTGATTTTTTGGATTATAGAAAATAAAAGCCATAAAAACTCTAAACAACTATGAGACTCTCTTTTTCTTCTTTTCTTTTCCATGCCTAAACACACGCTCCTTTAATTCTAGCACATGTTTTCCCCAAATTAGTTCATCAAATGACCATGTTGCCCTCAAAGATGCAACATTTAGCAGTAGGGATGCTTTAGAGGTTAGTAACCTATAAAGGGTCACATGGGTCCCGCTAGGTCTCAATATGATGTAGATAAGCATGACCTAAAGGCTAACCTACGGTGGGGTCCACTAAAAAGGTTGTTCAAGGGAGCGCATGGTCGATAGTGGCTGCGAGAGATTTCCACCCACTCCATACACCCAACGGCTCCCCCTCCTAAAATAAGGGTGACTCAACTAGAGGTCATGTACACACGTGTAGTACGAACTTGTTGCGGACAAAATGACTCAGGTTATACATATGATGCCAGATATAAAGCGGTAACACATAATAAAAACTGTAAACATGTAGTACGTAAGCACACAACAGCGATAAAATAATACAAACGATAACACAAACAATGTTTATACACCCATAATATCAAACTAAGCCGATACAACTCAAAAATAAGCTCGAATTATGAAAATATCTCCAACAGAGTCGCCAGAGCTGTCATGACCCTTTTTTACCAAAAAGATTTAAATTTTAAGGTTCGAAAGGAATTTTACTATCAAAGTGACAAAAGATTTAAAATTTATATTGAAAAAAGATTATTTACATTTTTATTCCGAGACATCACTTATAATTTGGTGTGCCAAGTCACCTTTGGAAAATTCTTTTCAAAACTTTTGACTCTTTAAAACTGATTTGCAAACAGAGATTTTGGTTAAGGAATTCTGTTGACCGAGGGGAAGGTGTTATGTAACACCTCGAAAAATGGGTCCCGGAGCATCACACGGTACTTGAGGGTACGAGTAGCCCTAAGCTAACCCTTTGAGCCATTTTCATTCAGTTCAACACAAATCAATGGGGTTTTCATAAATAACCCTCAAATATCAACAGAGTAATCATCATCCAAGAATAAAAGAATTTCAGAAAGATAACAAAATACGACTTATTAGTCAACTCCCAACATCTACACTAATCTGACAAGCCTCTAAGAAAATCAATAAAACTAGCGAGCCATTGAGACATGCCCCAACTGACTCATACTCAGTTATCAAATTTAAACGATTCCGTGAAACCAACATCAGACATCACACCCTCGGAACATGAGGACTCACCACAAAAGAGGATGTAGAATAGCGTGCTCGAAAAATCACTATCAAACCTGGAACTGAGCACCTGAACCTATATTCTGAGAAAATACAGCCCACATCCGAAGATGTGGGTCAGTACCATGAAAAGGAATAGAGTATATAGGGGTGTATGCAGTTGTATAAACATCATCATCATAAATATTTATATGAAATATGCAGGATGTATAAAAGACTCATCATAATCATGAGAGGATGAAATAAGTACCATAACACATGTGAGTCATCATATAATTTGTCAATCACTTTCAGTTCATCAAGAATATCAATTCTCATAATGTAAATATCATTTAAATCTTTTGAAAGAATAACTTTCACAATTCCACTTTCAAATCACTTCACCATTCACCATAGACACAAGGAAACACACACACACTGGGAGATCCTATAACCGATATAAACTATGTGAGCTGCATGGAGTCCAATGTATAACCCACGTTGGGGAGAGCCGTCCTATCCTTGCCATCGGAGTAGGACTGTCGATATCAAATCCACACAAACTAGTGATCACTATATAAATCAGCCTCAGGCTCACTCCTACGGAGGCACGTAGTTCTAGAGAAGTAAGGTCGTTTTATACCTCCCACTCGGTGCTAAAGATTTCTCCCAGACTTAGCTTAGATCATTTCAAAGATAATCCACAACAAAACAATTTCAATAATATATAAATATACATCGGGAGCCATCATGCTTCCTATCTATTAAAATCAACCACTTCAAGATTCATGCTTTATATCTCCACACATGTAAATTTATCTTTCAAAATCATAAACATCAAGATTTCATAATAATCATCATAAGATATGGGTTCATGCTTCAAATTCATAAAAACCAAATAAAAACCATGCCTTTGTAAAGAAAATTATTTTTGGGCACAAGAACGAAAAAGAGTTCTTGCTGAAAAATCCCACATACCTTGAATGATGAACTTTAGATCGATACTCATTTTTGAGATGTTAATCGTGCCTTTGAATGATGGTTCTTGGAGTTCTTAAACTAGGAACTTGGAATCTTGAATAAATTTGCAGAATTAATGGTGAACTTTGGAGGTTCTTGAAATTGGATGTAGGAGCTTAGAGTTTTCTTTTTGAGGGAATTTGATGAAATATAACATATAATACTTCTAATAGGCTTTAATATAGGGTTTGGATGGGTGAGGGTAAATGACCGAAACGCTCCTAAAAATTAAATAATTCTTGAATCTGTCCTTTGGTGGACTGTTTTGATAGTTTGAAGTAGATCAACCATAACGTTTTACTCTGATATCCAAATTGGATGAAACCAATTTTATTAGAAAGAGAACTCTCATATCTTTCTGTTGATATATAGTATCTCACCTAGATCATTGTGTACAAGGAGTTATGATCATTTAAAGTTGACCAAAAAAATTTCTTTTGATAGGCTGAAGTACATCAACCATAACTTTTTGCTCCGATAGACAAATTGGATGAAACCAATTTCATTGGAAAGAGGACTCACAGAGCTTTTCGTTGATACATAGTAGATCGCCCAGATCATTATGTACAAGGAGTTATGATCATTTAAAGTTGGAGCAAAAATACGCCAGCTTTAGTACTTTTTCCTGCACGTTTTACTGTTCACTACTATTCACGGTTCGATCAGAATGTTCATAACTCGTCGCTTGGGTGTCCATTTTGGATGATCCATATATCGTTGGAAAGCTTATTCGATACACCTACGCAATGGTGGGTCATAATCTAAGACATTCCACATAGAAAATTTATAATTCATTCTAGAAGATAGAACCCAACACGTTTACGCACAAAATTTCAACGAAAAAATTCTCGGGTATTACATCACCCCCCTGGAAACATTTATCTTGGAATGACGCTAGATATGCCAAGATTAGATAGGGAATAGAGCATACAGCTAAAACCATTCGTTAGACTCATCACCATATTGTTTCTCACTCCGAATGCAACATAGAATGCATAAATTCAAGAAACTACTGCTGAACACATAATAAATGACACTTGAACTGCTGCAACTTTTATCAAAAGTGCATGATTTAGGAAAGAACGGTACCTTCGGCTTGATCGGAGTTCGCAGAAAATAGGTACGGGTACTTGGATCGCATATCCACCTCAGCTTCCCAAGTTGCACCCTCAACGGATTGGTTTCGCCACAACACCTTGACCATGGGAACTTCTTTGTTCCTTAGTCTTCGAACACTGAAATCAAGAATCTCAATAGGAATCTCATTAAAAGAAAGATTTTCTTGAATGTCAGCACTCACAGAGGAATCCACTACCACGGCATCGCTAATATGCTTTCTAAGCATGGAGACATAGAATAT